>NW_027132930.1:0-5501 GCF_026122565.2 Emydura macquarii macquarii
CAAAGTGTAGAAGCATCTACATTGTTTTCGGCAACGAGGGTTCCGCGGCACTCTAAAGACTAAAGTGCCGCAGAACCCTCGTTGTTTTTGCCATATTGGCTTTGATAACAAAAGCTCAAAGTGTAGAAGCATCTACATTGTTTTCGGCAACGAGGGTTCCGCGGCACTCTAAAGACTAAAGTCTTTAGAGTGCCGCGGAACCCTCGTTGTTTTTGCCATATTGGCTTTGATAACAAAAGCTCAAAGTGTAGAAGCATCTACATTGTTTTCGGCAACGAGTGTTCCGCGGCACTCTAAAGACTAAAAGTGCCGCAGAACCCTCGTTGTTTTTGCCATATTGGCTTTGATAACAAAAGCTCAAAGTGTAGAAGCATCTACATTGTTTTCGGCAACGAGGGTTCCGCGGCACTCTAAAGACTAAAGTGCCGCGGAACCCTCGTTGTTTTTGCCATATTGGCTTTGATAACAAAAGCTCAAAGTGTAGAAGCATCTACATTGTTTTCGGCAACGAGGGTTCCGCGGCACTCTAAAGACTAAAGTGCCGCGGAACCCTCGTTGTTTTTGCCATATTGGCTTTGATAACAAAAGCTCAAAGTGTAGAAGCATCTACATTGTTCTCGGCAACGAGGGTTCCGCGGCACTCTAAAGACTAAAGTCTTTAGAGTGCCGCGGAACCCTCGTTGTTTTTGCCATATTGGCTTTGATAACAAAAGCTCAAAGTGTAGAAGCATCTACATTGTTTTCGGCAACGAGGGTTCCGCGGCACTCTAAAGACTAAAGTGCCGCAGAACCCTCGTTGTTTTTGCCATATTGGCTTTGATAACAAAAGCTCAAAGTGTAGAAGCATCTACATTGTTTTCGTCAACGAGGGTTCCGCGGCACTCTAAAGACTAAAGTCTTTAGTATGCCGCAGAACCGTCGTTGTTTTGCCATATTGGCTTTGATAACAAAAGCTCAAAGTGTAGAAGCATCTACATTGTTTTCGGCAACGAGGGTTCCGCGGCACTCTAAAGACTAAAGTGCCGCAGAACCCTCGTTGTTTTTGCCATATTGGCTTTGATAACAAAAGCTCAAAGTGTAGAAGCATCTACATTGTTTTCGGCAACGAGGGTTCCGCGGCACTCTAAAGACTAAAGTCTTTAGAGTGCCGCATGAACCCTCGTTGTTTTTGCCATATTGGCTTTGATAACAAAAGCTCAACGTGTAGAAGCATCGACATTGTTTTCGGCAACGCGGGTTCCGCGGCACTCTAAAGACTAAAGTGCCGCAGAACCCTCGTTGTTTTGCCATATTGTCTTTGATAACAAAAGCTCAAAGTGTAGAAGCATCTACATTGTTTTCGGCAACGAGGGTTCCGCGGCACTCTAAAGACTAAAGTCTTTAGAGTGCCGCGAACCCTCGTTGTTTTTGCCATATTGGCTTTGATAACAAAAGCTCAAAGTGTAGAAGCATCTACATTGTTTTCGGCAACGAGTGTTCCGCGGCACTCTAAAGACTAAAGTGCCGCAGAACCCTCGTTGTTTTTGCCATATTGGCTTTGATAACAAAAGCTCAAAGTGTAGAAGCATCTACATTGTTTTCGGCAACGAGGGTTCCAGCGGCACTCTAAAGACTAAGAGTGCCGCAGAACCCTCGTTGTTTTTGCCATATTGGCTTTGATAACAAAAGCTCAAAGTGTAGAAGCATCTACATTGTTTTCGGCAACGAGGGTTCCGCGGCACTCTAAAGACTAAACTGCCGCGGAACCCTCGTTGTTTTTGCCATATTGGCTTTGATAACAAAAGCTCAAAGTGTAGAAGCATCTACATTGTTTTCGGCAACGAGTGTTCCGCGGCACTCTAAAGACTAAAGTGCCGCAGAACCCTCGTTGTTTTTGCCATATTGGCTTTGATAACAAAAGCTCAAAGTGTAGAAGCATCTACATTGTTTTCGGCAACGAGGGTTCCGCGGCACTCTAAAGACTAAAGTCTTTAGAGTGCCGCGGAACCCTCGTTGTTTTTCCATATTGGCTTTGATAACAAAAGCTCAAAGTGTAGAAGCATCTCCATTGTTTTCGGCAACGAGTGTTCCGCGGCACTCTAAAGACTAAAGTGACGCAGAACCCTCGTTGTTTTTGCCATATTGGCTTTGATAACAAAAACTAAAAGTGTAGAAGCATCTACATTGTTTTCGGCAATGAGGGTTCCGCCGCACTCTAAAGACTGAAGTCTTTAGAGTTCCGCGGAACCCTCGTTGTTTTTGCCATATTGGCTTTGATAACAAAAGCTTAAAGTGTAGAAGCATCTACATTGTTTTCGGCAACGAGGGTTCCGCGGCACTGTAAAGACTAAAGTGCCGCAGAACCCTCGTTGTTTTGCCATATTGGCTTCGATAACAAAAGCTCAAAGTGTAGAAGCATCTACATTGTTCTCGGCAACGAAGGTTCCACGGCACTCTAAAGACTAAAGTGTCGCGGAACCCTCATTGTTTTTGCCATATTGGCTTTGATAACAAAAGCTCAAAGTGTAGAAGCATCTACATTGTTCTCGGCAACGAGGGTTCCGCGGCACTCTAAAGACAAAAGTGCCGCGGAACCCTCGTTGTTTTTGCCATATTGGCTTTGATAACAAAAGCTCAAAGTGTAGAAGCATCTACATTGTTTTCGGCAACGAGGGTTCCGCGGCACTCTAAAGACTAAAGTCTTTAGAGTGCCGCAGAACCCTCGTTGTTTTTGCCATATTGGCTTTGATAACAAAAGCTCAAAGTGTAGAAGCATCTACATTGTTTTCGGCAACGAGGGTTCCGCGGCACTCTAAAGACTAAGCTAAGTGCCGTGGAACCCTCGTTGTTTTTGCCATATTGGCTTTGATAACAAAAGCTCAAAGTGTAGAAGCATCTACATTGTTTTCGGCAACGAGGGTTCCACGGCACTCCAAAGACTAAAGTCTTTAGAGTGCCGCGGAACCCTCGTTGTTTTTGCCGTATTGGCTTTGATAACAAAAGCTCAAAGTGTAGAAGCATCTCCATTGTTTTCGGCAACGAGAGTTCCGCGGCACTCTAAAGACTAAAGTGCCGCGTGAACCCTCGTTGTTTTGCCATATTGGCTTTGATAACAAAAGCTCAAAGTGTAGAAGCATCTACATTGTTTTCGGCAACGAGGGTTCCGCGGCACTCTAAAGACTAAACGTGCCGCCGAACCCTCGTTGTTTTTGCCATATTGGCTTTGATAACAAAAGCTCAAAGTGTAGAAGCATCTCCATTGTTTTCGGCAACGAGTGTTCCGCGGCACTCTAAAGACTAAAGTGCCGCGGAACCCTCGTTGTTTTGCCATATTGGCTTTGATAACAGAAGCTCAAAGTGTAGAAGCATCTACATTGTTTTTGGCAACGAGGGTTCCACGGCACTCTAAAGACTAAAGTCTTTAGAGTGCCGCGGAACCCTCGTTGTTTTTCCATATTGGCTTTGATAACAAAAGCTCAAAGTGTAGAAGCATCTCCATTGTTTTCGGCAACGAGTGTTTAACAAAAACTAAAAAGTGTAGAAGCATCTACATTGTTTTCGGCAACGGCTCAAGGCACTCTAAAGACTGAAGTCTTTAGAGTGCCGCGAACCCCTCGTTGTTTTTGCCATATTGGCTTTTATAACAAAAGCTCAAAGTGTAGAAGCATCTACATTAGCTGGCAACGAGTGTTCCGCAGCACTCTAAAGACTAAAGTGCCGCGGAACCCTCGTTGTTTTTGCCATATTGGCTTTGATAACAAAAGCTCAAAGTGTAGAAGCATCTACATTGTTTTCGGGTAACGCAAGGTTCCGCGGCACTCTAAAGACAAAAGTGCCGCCGAACCCTCATTGTTTTTGCCATTGGCTTTGATAACAAAAGCTCAAAGTGCAGAAGCATCTACATTGTTTTCAATCCAGGGTTTCGCAGGCACTCTAAAGACTAAAGTCTTTAGAGTGCCGCTGAACCCTCGTTGTTTTTGCCATATTGGCTTGATAACAAAAGCCTGGTGTAGAAGCATCTACACAGGAAGCTTAACGAGAGTTCCGCTGCACTTTAAAGACTAAAGTCTTTAGAGTTCCAGAACCCTGCTACTTTTGGAAGCATATTGGCTTTGATAACAAACTAAACCAAAGTCTTTAGAGTGCCGCCGAACCCTCGTTGTTTTTGCCATATTGGCTTTGAAAACAAAAGCCCAAAGTGTAGAAGACCTATTAGCTTTATTTTGTTACACTCTAAAGACTAAAGTCTTTAGAGTGCCGCGGAACCCTCGTTGTTTTTGCCATATTGGCTTGATAACAAAAGTCAAAGTGTGAAGTATTCGTTACTGTTTTCGGCAACGAGGGTTCCGCGGCACTCTAAAGGCTAAATTCTTTAGAGTGCTACGGAACCCTCGTTGTTTTTGCCATATTGGCTTTGATAAAAAAAGCTCAAGGTGTAGAAGCATCTACATTGTTTTCGGCAACGAGGGTTCCGCGGCACTCTAAAGACTAAAGTCTTAGAGTGCCGCCGAACCCTCGTTGTTTTTGCCATATTGGCTTTGATAACAAAAGCTCAAAGTGTAGAAGAATCGCCATTGTTTTCGGCAACGAGTGTTCCGCGGCACTCTAAAGACTAAAGTTACGCCGAACCCTCGTTGTTTTTTCCATATTGGCTTTGATAACAAAAGCTCAAAGTGTAGAAGCATCTACATTGTTCTCGGCAACGTGGGTTCCGCGGCACTCTAAAGACTAAAGTCTTTAGAGTGCCGCGGAACCCTCGTTGTTTTTGCCATATTGGCTTTGATAACAAAAGCTCAAAGTGTAGAAGCATCTACATTGTTTTCGGCAACGAGGGTTCCGCGGCACTCTAAAGACTAAAGTCTTTAGAGTGCCGCGGAACCCTCGTTGTTTTTGCCATATTGGCTTTGATAACAAAAGCTCAAAGTGTAGAAGCATCTACATTGTTTTCGGCAACGAGGGTTCCGCGGCACTCTAAAGACTAAAGTCTTTAGAGTGCGCGGAACCCTCGTTGTTTTTGCCATATTGGCTTTGATAACAAAAGCTCAAAGTGTAGAAGCATCTACATTGTTTTCGGCAACGAGGGTTCCGCGGCACTGTAAAGACTAAAGTGCCGCAGAACCCTCGTTGTTTTTGCCATATTGGCTTTGATAACAAAAGCTCAAAGTGTAGAAGCATCTACATTGTTTTTCGGCAACGAGGGTTCCGCGGCACTCTAAAGACTAAGTCTTTAGAGTGCCGCAGAACCCTCGTTGTTTTGCCATATTGGCTTTGATAACAAAAGCTCAAAGTGTAGAAGCATCTACTTTGTTTTCGGCAACGAGGGTTCCGCGGCTCTCTAAAGAATAAGTCTTTAGAGTGCCGCGGAACCCTCGTTGTTTTTGCCATATTGGCTTTGATAACAAAAGCTCAAAGTGTAGAAGCATCTACATTGTTTTCGGCAACGAGGGTTCCGCGGCACTCTAAAGACTAAAGTCTTTAGAGTGCCGCAGAACCCTCGTTGTTTTTGCCATATTGGCTTTGAT
>NW_027132931.1:0-5399 GCF_026122565.2 Emydura macquarii macquarii
TACATCTGCAAGGTTTTCTCTATTTTTCATACAGAAACATGCTTATTTTGGCACAAACTGTGATTGCTGTCAGAATTTCCCCTCATCCCCCAGTCCCAGCCAGACAGCTCAGAGATGCGGCAGGATTTCCCAGTGCTTAGACCGGACAATTGGTCTCCAGGCTATCTCCAACTCCTCCTCGGTTGGAACTGGGGAGTTAAAGGCAACCTCTCCCCTTTCCGTGTGTGTTAGCAGTTCAACCCCCTGAACCTTGGCCAAAACAAAATAGCTTTTTCAGCCTCTCCTTTCCTGGCCCCG
The DNA here is from genome assembly GCF_026122565.2 of Emydura macquarii macquarii. Lineage (NCBI taxonomy): Eukaryota > Metazoa > Chordata > Testudines > Chelidae > Emydura > Emydura macquarii. Next base: position 298 of record NW_027132931.1, read on the forward strand.
TTCTGCCCAGCTGTCCCCTGTGGAGGTTTGGAGGAATGGAATCTGGATGGTGTGTGCCTGGCTTTGCCACGCACTCACTGGGTGACCTGGAGCCACTGCTGAGCCTCGCTGTGCCTCAGTTTCCCTCGCTGTACTCTGGTGCTGTGGGGACTAGTTGAGGGATGTTTGCCTGGAGTGTGGAACGAGCGAAGTCCTGTGTGAGGCTCGGGCATTATTCTGTATGTGACTCATTAGCTACATCCCCCAACTGCCTCATCTCCTCAAACAGCCTCCGTGGGGAAAGTAACAGACTGCCTGACTCCCTTCCCTTGGACGCGGTTTGCTGCTCTCAGTGGCCCGGGAGGGGGCAATTTCCCAGTGTGTCTATCCTCGCCAGACCCCTCGCTTTCACTGAAGGGACAACCACAACCTGCTGGGGTAAATCCCCTTGTCTTTGCCTGCAGAGCCCGTCTGAGCCTTGCCTGCCGGGGACAGAAGACACCGCCAGCACAGCTTTGACTGGAGGGAGCTGGGCTCCTGACTCTGCCTGGGTACAGCTTGCACAGAGACCCAGGGCAATGGCTGAAACAGCCCCAGCTCACACAGGGTTTCCAGGCCAGGGACTGGCTCTGTCCCTGGCTCCTCAGCATGGCAGAAGGACTTGACTTTGAGCAGCTGCAGCCTAGGGAAATCCCTCTGCTGGGGATGTCGGGACCGATGGGGTTGGCTGTTGTAGCCCCGTTTCTGGGTCTGATGGTTTCATCTGGCTCTTGTGCAGCTCCAGCCCAGCCAGCCAACCAATGTGCGGGTGGCAGAGCAAAGGGGATCAGGGCAGCCGAACCAGCTGCTGAAATGCCAGAGCCCAACTCTGGGCCTGTCCTAGGGAACAGGGGTGAGGCAGTCTAGTGACGTGAATGGAGTGAAATGTCAGGGACCCCACAAACTACCGTGCATGGCAGAGGTGGGGAATCCCAGGGGCTGGGTGTGAGGAGAGTCAGGAATTTCCTGCCTGGCCATTAGATCCAAAAGTATTTTCCACTCCAGTGGGGTGTGTGATGGGGCCCTGGGCTGGCGTTTTGACTGCCAGTCCTAATAGCCTTCATGCTGAACATCCTGGCTGACTGCTGCAGGTGTCAGGAGGGAGTCGCCGTGGAGGGTACTGAGTGAGGGATGCTTGTGGCTTCAGGTGCCCATGATGTCTGAGGACGTGGCTGCCTATTGCTCCCAGGAGGAGTGGGAAGGCGGCAGGAATGGAAGAAGGAGCTCGACCGGGACATGAGGCAGGAGAACTATGAAATAACGATGTCTCTGGGGAAAGCTCACTTTCCTTTCTCTCACTCATGCCTGTCACAGTCCAGACCGTTTACTGATTTTTGGTTTAGAAACTCCATCCTGGTCACAGATTATAAAGTGATCTTCTTAGCCAGGCCCCGTGTATTACACAGGCCAGAGGAGTGCCCTGAATTAACTCCTGCTCGACCTCAAGCAGATCTCAGAAAAACATTCAGCGCATGTCTAGCTACAAAATTAAGTTGACCTGAGTTACATCGACATCCGGCCACCGCAGTAATTTAATCGCCGTTGCACGTCCACACTCTGCTGCGTGTGTCGACGATGCACGTCCTCACAACCAGCTCTTGCATCGACACAGAGAGCAGTGCACTGTGGGTAGCTGTCCCACTGTGCAACTCACCACCATCTAGCGCAAGGTGTTCTGGGAAGAGTTTACAATGCCTCATGGGGGTAAATGAGTCACGCAGGAGTAACTGGGAACATGGGGCCCAGGATGGAGTTTTCTCCATCCCATAATTTTATCCGCATCCCATAACGTTTCACGCCTCTTTTCAAAGCCCTGCAGACCCTCACTCCTGCCATCTCCGTGAGAAGCATGGATCCTGCCCTGCTCTTCAGTATCATGCTGAGTGTTAGGAGCACCACGCGCCCGATCCTGCAGCACTTCCAGAGCCGCGAGGAATATGACAATTCCCAGCAGGCTGCCTTGCTGCGTGTGCACCACGGAAAGAAACGAGTCACTGCTGCTGGCAGTCTTGGAGCGCTGCAGACGGTGGAGCGCCGGTTCAGGACCCGAAAAACAAGCAGTGACTGGTGGGATCGCATCGTCATGCAGGACGAGCAGCGGCTGCAGAACCTTTGGATGCACACGGCCACGTTCCTGGAACTTTGGATGTTTCAACAAGGTACGGCTCTTACACACACTGCCGCCAACTGGCTGAGCGGTACCGTACTGTGAGCAACCCATTCCACGCCCCGACCCAGCCATCTTCCTGGGGGCGGCTTCACTCCAGTTCCCTGGAAGCTGGCTGATCTTTGCTAGGGGCAGCCTCTGCCACCTGCAGACTAAAGTAGGGACATGACAGCTAATACGTTGCTGCGGTCCCAGAGAGTAAAGGGAGACCGTGGCTATTGGGAATGAGGGGAGAAATTCTTTGTTGAAAGAAATCCCATCTCCTGCCCTCCCTCAGTTGGTTGCCAGCTCCCCTTCCCATCTGGCTCATTTTCACAGGCTCCTTCTGAACATAAGTAAGGCCACACTGGGTCAGATTAATGGCCCATCTAGCCCAGCGTCCTGTCTTCCGACAGTGGCCGATGTCAGGTGCTTCAGAGGGAAGGAATAAAACAGTTAATCATCAAGGGATCCATCCCATCGGCCATTCCCAGCCTCTGGCAAACAGCAATCCCTGCCTATCCTGGCTAATAGCCATTGATGGACCGATCCTCCATGAACTTAGCTAGTTCTTTTTTGAACCCCGTTATAGTCTTGGCCTTCACAACATCCCCTGGCAAGGAGTTCCACAGGTTGTCTGTGTGTTATGTGAAGAAATACTTCCTTTTGTTTCTTTTAAACCTGCTGCCTATTAATTTCTTTGGTGACCCCTAGTTCTTGTGTCCTTATTTACTTTCTCCACACTAGTCATGATTTTATAGACCTCTATCATATTCCCCATAGTCATCCCTTTTCCAAGCTGAAAAGTCCCAATCTTATTAATCTCTCTTCATATGGAAGCTGTTCCATAACCCTAATAATTTTAGTCGCCCTTTTCTGTACCTTTTCCAATTCCAATATATCTTTTTTGAGATGAGGCGATCAAATCTGCACGCAGTATTCAAGATGTGGGTGTACCATGGATTTATAAATAGGCAATACAATATTTTTTGTCTTATTATCTATCCCTTTCCTAATTCCCAACCTTCCGTTAGCTTCTTTGACTGCCACTGCTCATTGAGTGGACGTTTGCAGAGAACTGTCCACAGTGACTCCAAGATCTTTCTTGAGTGGTAACGGCTAATTTAGACCCCATCATTTTATATGTAGAGTTGGGATTCTGTTTTCCTGTGTGCATTACTTTGCATTTATCAACATTGAATTTCATCTGCCATTTTGTTGGCCAGTCAACCAGTTTTGTGAGATCCCTTTGTAATTCTTCGAAGTCTGCTTTGGATGTAACTATCTTGAGTAATTTTGTATCATCTGCTAATTTTGCTACCTCACTTGTTTACCCCTCTTTCCAGAATATTTATGAATATTTTGAGAAGTACTAGTCCCAGTACAGACCCCTGCGGGATGCCACTATTTGCCTCTCTCCATTCTGAAAACTGACCATTTATTCCTATCCTTTGTTTTCTACTTTTCAACCTGTTACTGATCCAGGAGAGGACATTCCTTCTTATCCCATGACAGCTTATTTTGCTTAAGAGCCTTTGGTGAGGGACCTTGTCAAAGATTTTCTGAAAATCTAAGTACACTATATCCACTGGATCACCCTTGTCCATATACATGTTGGCCCCCACAAAGAATTCTAGTAGATTGGTGAGGCATGATTTCCTGTTACAAAAAACATGTTGACTTTTCCCAAACAAAGCATATTCATCTATGTGTCTAATAATTCCGTTCTTTACTATAGTTTCAACCAATTTCCCTGACACTGAAGTTAGATTCACTGGCCTGTAATTGCTGGGATCGCCTCTGGAGCCTTTTTAAAAATTGGCATCACATTAGCTATCCTCCAGTCATCTGGTACAGAAGCTGATTTAAATGATAGGTTACATACCACAGTTAGTAGTTCTGCAATTTCACATTTGAGTTCCTTCACAACTTTTGGGTGGATACCATCTGGTCCTGGTGACTTATTACTGTTTAGTTTATCAGTTTGTTCCAAAACCTCCCCTAAGGACACCTCAATCTGGAACAGTTCCTCAGGTTTGTCACCTAAAAAGAATGGCTCAGGTTTGGGAATCTCCCTCACATCCTCAGCCGTGAAGACCGATGCAAAGAATTCATTTAGTTTCTCTGCGATGGCCTTAGCTTCCTTGAGTGTCCCGTTAGCATCTCGATTGTCCAGTGGCCCCACTGGTTGTTTAGCAGCTTCCTGCTTCTGACGTAGTTAAAAAAATGTTTTGCTGTTACTTTTTGAGTCTGTGGCTAGTTGTTCTTCCAATTTTTTTTTGGCCTTCCTAATTCTATTTTTACACTTCACTTGCCAGAGTTGATGCTCCTTTCTATTTTCCTCAGTAGGATTTAAATTCCACTTTTTAAAGGATGCCTTTTGCCTCTAACTGCTTTGTTTATTTTGTTGTTTAGCTACCATGGCACTTTTTTGGTCCTGTTTCTATGTTTTTTAATTTGAGGCATACATTTAAATTGAGTCCCTAATAGGGTGTCATTAAAGAGTTTCATGCAGCTTGCAGGGATTTCACTTTTGGCACTGCACCTTTTAATTTCTGTTTAACTAACTTCCTCATTTTTGTGAAGTTCTCCTTTCTGAAATTAAATGCTACCGTGGTGGGCTGCTTTGGTGTTTCCCCCTACTCACAGGAATATTAAATTTGATTATGTTATTGTCACTATTACCAAGTGGGTCAGCTATATTTCCCTCTTGGACTAGATCCTGTGCTCCATTTAGGACTAAATCAAGAATTGTCTCTCCTCTTGTGGCTTCCAGACCCAGGTGCTCCAAGAAGCTGTCATTTATGGTGTCCATAAACTTTATCTCTGCAGCCCGACCTGAGGTGACATGTACCCAGTCAGTATGTGGATAGTTGGAATCTCCCATTATTTTGGGTTTTTTATTTGTATAGCCTCTCTAATCTCCCTGAGTATTTCA